>NC_140221.1:17899817-17902317 GCF_951802725.1 Rutilus rutilus
TTTCATGCCGTCCTCTCCACTGCACTTTGTCGAGGTCAGGGTAACCGACTTGCCAAAGTTTTCGGAGGAAATTGAGTTCATGGAGGAAACAGAAATGAAGCCATGCGGCTATCCGTGGAGGACTGCTCAGGAGGTCGAAGTTCAGCCTAGCTGCAAAAAAAAAGAAAAAAAAAAAAAAGAAAGGGGAAAAAAAGAAACATGCCAGAGTTGCTCTCCGGGCAAATTGGCTCGTTTTGCGAGAGCTTGATCGATGGGGAGGAACCGTTGGCGCAAATAGGGGTTAACTGGGTCTTGGCCATATTCTGTGGTTCAATGAAAGAGAAGAACAAATATATGTATGTTTTTTTTTTTTTTTTTTTACCTCACATTACTGGAAGATGAAAATAAATATGGGAGAGGGATCGCTGTTCTCAAGGACCTTTGGCTAACATTCAGATGTCCAGAGACCTTCACTTCCATAAGGCTAGTGCATGATAATGAAGATGGACCGCATGGCCCCGTTCCAAGTGTTTTGAATAGCCGCCACTCTTTTATGAGCACGGCTCTTTAGACCGAATGGTTCAGAAGATATCGGCGTTTCAACAGCTGCTCCGATCCAAAAAGCTTTAAATCTGCAGTATGAATGATTTGAAGACCTTTTGCATAGAGATATAAACACAGATCTTGTTTGTGTTATAACTGCATATGATTAATGGTAATCACTTTTGTTTTTTGTTTTGTTAGAAATACTTATTCTATCCCATTTTTGAATTACAATGGTGGAAGAAAAATCCAACAGATTTGACAATTTTTTTTTAAGAAAAGCACTATATATGTTTATATTATTATTATTTAGTTAATACTTTTATTTAGAGAGGGTGTATTAAATTGATTAAAAATATATATTTTATTAACTTTCTATTCATCAGATATTCCTGAAAAAGAAATATCATGGTTTCCACAAATATATTAAGAAGCAAATAAGTATATTAGAATAATTTATGAAGGATCATATGACACTGAAGACTGGAGTGATTATGCTGAAACAGGAGTAAATTGTTTTACAATATTAAAATATAAAACTTGTTTTAAATCTCAGCCTTTTATCAAATAAATGCAGCCTGGGTAAGCAAACTTTTGAATAGTAGTGTATATTAGATTTTCCCCATATAATTTATTTTTCCCATAGAAATGGATTCATATAGTGATGGATTAATAAAGTGATTTTTTCCATTGGCCTCCTTTTTGACTCTATCTATAGGTAAGCCATTCCCAAGTTTCTGAAGTCTAAGCGAGTCAAAACACTGTTGTGCATGAAAAACATTACTCTTTTTGACAGTCTGATAGCCCCGCCCCCCAAACTCAACCCATTGGCTGGGACAGAAGTAGTCTCACCCTCAGACGTCACGGACCGCTGGCTGAACGTCTGATGCATATGGCACACTTAACTGGAAACACTTATTTTTGAAATGGTCATCTGATTGGTTGAATTCTACAGGATTTCCAGGAGACGTGTGTGTCACGTTCTTTAACGGTCCACCTGGAAACAAAGATGCCGTGACGTCAAACCCCCTCATGGAAGAAGAAAGCCGTCGTGTTTACAACTGTGACAATGAGCGCTTATCAGAATCAACTTAAAGATGCTCTAAGCGATGTTGGGTGACGTCACTTTTGTTGACATTCGAAGTATTGTCAAACAAAACGGAGGCTAGCTCGACCCTCCCTCCTCCTCATCCCGTCCCCTCCCCCTCCCTTCCATGCTTCCTGAAACAGGCTTTTCCGATGTAAATTCGTCACTTTGCTTGTAAAATCGGAATTCGATGTAAATTCATGAAGCGTTCCTTCTCCTTTTCCCTCTTCTTTTCCCTCTTCTTTGCTATTTGTTCATCGGAACGTTGTCTCTTTGGTCGTGTGTCGGCCATATCAAAATTCAAGAGAATATAATTCTAACGTTAGTCGTTGTCTAGGACATCTCTCCTCTAGCTAACTTCCCTCTTCATGCTTCTCTCTCCTCTACTCCCCACACCCCCCTTCTTGTGCACGCACACTAACCCCCCAACCCCCAAATCATTCTTGTCAGTTATTGGCTGGAACACTGTTTGTTATGTTTCGTGGTCCAGGTTGGGCCAGTTTGTTTTTGTTGCCGTTTGTGGAGCCTGGGCTTTCTACAGAGAGTGTTTTTTTTACAGTGTGTTTAGGGGACAGGCAGCTAGCGTATAGTGAGGAGATGTTTGCTGTATGTGACAAATTAATGTTTCAGCCTAAAAAATCACGCGACATCGCTTAGAGCACCTTTAACGCTGGATTTTCGTAAAGTTCACAGCATAGACACTTTAAAACGCGTCCTAGAGATTTACACACTGGGCTGTTATTGTAGTGACATCTGCGTTAAGTTTTCACGCCCCTAAACATGACGCGTGACAATACGAACTGTGATTGGTTGCTTTATATGTTAATCAGATGGCCTCTGGGCGGTCCTTGGCCAATGAAAGCTGCTATGGAGTCCAGACCTTCTGCCGTC